>NC_061866.1:20376921-20413928 GCF_907164915.1 Impatiens glandulifera | reverse complement strand
AGGTTTAAAATAAAATGTATAATGCAATTCAATTAGTTGCATTCTATTCCAATCACATTGAATTCATTAGACAAAAAATGCAAACATATAATAAAATCACTCTTCATTGGTGTAAATTAATTGTATTGAATGCATACTATTTACATTTGCATTTTATATCACCACTCTCATTTTCCACTAAACTCAAATCAATTGCATTTGATTAATAAAATGTGTTGATTCAAATTAATTGTTGAGATGTATTAAACAATTAGTGTAAAGAAAGATAATATATATATATATATATATATATATTAAATATAATCTTGATTTTAGAAAATAAGATTAACAATTTTTTTCTTTTTGTTATAGTAATATATTACTATGAAAATATTATGACAATATTTTGGATATTATTACCAAGATATTAGTGTTGACCTAGTTGATGGTTATTTAAATGTGTAGTCGATCACTTTAGAAAGCTAAAATATGCCTTGTGGGCATCGTTTCTAGTCTCAATTCTATATTTGCTAGGATTTGGGGGAATGATTGTTATATAAACTCGTGTCATAACCATAGTATGAATGATACAATCTCTATTCTATTCTCCTTAATAAGATTCTCTCTTCTAGTGGACGTAGCCAAATTTTATTTTGATAAACAATATTAAAATATGTGTCATTTTTATTGATTATGTTGTCTCCAGCATTCTCGTTACAACAAATTGGTATCAAATCTTCATGTTATTCGATTGTTTGTTCTTTCAATTGAGATGACAATAGTAACCATTAAGATCGACAAGTTCAGGAGGAAAAGGCAATATGACAGATCAAAATGTGGGCTCTACTAGGACAACAGAGATTATGGGGTCGCTAAAGTTGTTGACAAAAGCAAAAATAACCGTTGAGATGGCCATTTTAGAGGAAAACATGATATGGAAGATCGAGATGCGGGTTTTGCTGAAATAATATGTTTTATAGGGTCGTTGAAGTTTTCGCTGGGATTAGATTTAACCATAAGATGATCATTCTCGAGGAACGGTATGACAGATCATGAAGTGAACTCTACTAAAATAACAGGTCTTATGGGGTCACTAAAGTTGTCGGTTATAGTAGAACTAACCATTGAGTTTGTCATTCTAGTAGAACAGAATGACAAATCAAGATATGAGCTCTATTGAAACAACAAAGCTAATGGAGGTCGCTGATGTTTCTGGTAGGAGTAAGAACACCCACTAAGATGGTCATTCTGGAGAGAAGGCATATGCAACAATTATGTTGTGTCTTACCGATAATGTTATCACCATGGTATTAGAAAATGAGACTAATACATATGACATATCTTAGAGTATTCAAGTCAAGGTGGATATTTGTTAAGTAGACTTAAATATTTAGATTAATAAAGAAGTTGTTAAGTCTCGAAGACAACTCTAAATCTAAAAGAGAGATAATAGAACATTGGATTTAGGGGTGTTCATCGGTTCGGTTTTCGGGTTATTCGAGTTTCTCGGTTCGGTTTATTCGAATTTTATTTTTTAGCTAATTCGAAAACCGAACCGAATTCGAATAAATTTTAATTAAACCGAACCGAATTCGAATTCAAACTGAATTCATTTTTTTTTAATTTTTGGAACTAGCATAACTCAAAATAAATTGAACCGGCCAGGAATTGAACTCAGGTCTATACCGTGGCAGGGTATTACTCTACCACTAGACCACTGATGCTTTTGTTTTCTTTTTCTTTTATTATGATTTGATTATTTTGAACTTGTTCTTAAGCTAAGTTTGGAAAAATAAATAAATAAAATGGAAAAAAATAATAAAAAATGAATTCGATTTTCGTTTTGGTTTTCGAGTTGAAACCCAAACTCGAAAACCAATTCGAAAACCGTATTTGAATTCGAATTGGTTTGAAATTCGATTCGAAAACCGAAAATGAAATTCGAATTCGGTTTATTCGAATTCGGTGAATTCAAATTCGGTCGGATATTCGGTTTAGACTAAATATTGAACACTCCTAATTGGGCTATCCTACATTGATGTGTCATCCGAATTTTTTTTGATAAAATGGTTAGAACCATTTCACTAAAATCCCAAAAGTGGGAGAGTTAGAAATCAAAGCTATACAAACCCTAACTTTGATTAAGGATGACAATCAAAAGATCCTAAAAAAACTAATTGGTAACATTCATAAATTCTAAAAAAACAGAGATTACAAACAAAAAAGACTATATTCAAACTTAACTATCCTAGCCTACCATTTTCCCATGTCATCGATTTTCATTGAGAGACCTTCTTCCCCTTCCTTTTCCTTTTTCCGTTCCTCTAACGATGAAAGGAGGTTGTATTGAAGATGATGATGAGTATTGTTGTTTCTCATTTTGAATTCTCTCTTTGTACGAGCCCGTTTTGATTTGATAGAAAGAATTGTTTATTAGAATTTTAGGGCTTTTATCTTTGTTATCTTCAACTTGAATTCATGTGTTCTCGTCTTCGTTATCTTCGGCTTCAGCTTCAGACTCCACATTGGTTTTGAAATCTTTTTTATCGGTTTTAGAATTCTCTGTTTCAGCTTTGAAATTGTGGGTATCTTCCTCTTGATTTTCTTCAACAACAACTCAAGGTTCATCTTCCATTTCCATTATGATCCTTCGTATTATAGAAAATTTTCTTTTCCTCTTCACCTTGATTCCCTTTACTTTCTTTCCTTCACTACTTTCCTTTTTCCCAGAATCCTTCTTACTTTCCTCCTCTGCATTATCCTTATTTTTGTCTTTTTTATCACTATCATTGACTTCCAAAATATGCTCTTCCATTCTTGATTTTTCTGTTTCATTTTCCTGTTTTTTTCTTCCTAAGCTTTCATGATTTTCTATTCTTCCTCAATTGCTTTTACATATTTAGTACTAACATGTTGGAAAGTATTGCAAAAAATACACCTGTTTGGCCTCCATTCATATGAGATTTCCAATATTGTGGGCTTTCCCTTCCTATAAACAATTGTCATGTTCTTTGGCAGTGTAGTTTGAGGATGCACTTCAATGCTTATTCTAGTAAAAGTAAGGTGCTCTCCTCCCTCTATAATTGGGTCCGTATATAATGGTTTCCCCAATAAAACAGAAAATTGACTTAGAGCTTCTACATTATACATGTGTGTTGGGATGTTCCTAAGTTTGAACCATATTTGGGTTGTTTCCTTTGACTTGCTTAGAAAACTCAATTCTTCAGACCATCTCTCAAACTTCATATAGTTGGATCCAATATAAGTATGCCTAATTTTCAGAATATCATCCAAGTTTGTTCCTTTTTGAATTATAGAAACAAAGATCATGGATGTTTGCAGAAACTTTCTCTAGTCCTTTTTACTCCCATTATTTCATTAGTGATTCCTTAGTGTCTGGGAAAGATACACGGTTCTTTCCTATATAGTTCCCAACAACTACATTTCCCATTCTTTGACGCATTTCTCCTCCACTTTAGTGAGCAACTTAAATTCAAAAAGAAAGTTGAGAATCTCAACTTTTGTTTTAAACTCACTCAAGTAGATTTGACATTTGTATGCATGATCTTCTACATTCTTTTCTGCATTCTTTTTTAGACTTCATTTACCTTCCAGTTGGAATTGCTCCTGATAGTATAGCTATTTGATTTAGGGACTTCATTAACTCCATAATTGTTTCTACTGACCAGTTTACTATCTTTTTGTATTCTTCTTTCTTCAGTAGGTTCCAATCTTCAAGATAATATATATTCAATTGGACAGTTGTTTGCTGTATTTTCTCTTTGTTGAGAACAATCTCTCATTTCTTTGCATGCATTAGTAGCTTTGTGATTTGATTTTTAAGTCCAAAGAGGTTTGCTCTTTCATTATACCTAACTGTTAGATAAATTCATACCGGTTCAAATAAACCTAACTTAAACAAACTTCCTATGCAGGAACAAGGAACCGGACCGGATGAATAAGAAAACCAACTGAAGTAACCGAACCGGTCAAGATACCAAACCGATCGAGTATACTTAGAACGTGACCGAACAAAGGAAGGATCGGCCAAAGCCTAAAACCGGAAACATTAGACAGCCGATCAGCCACAAGGCAGAAGAATAACCGGAAGCCATCCGGTTAAAGTCAAATGACCGACCAGCACAAGAAGCTACTTCAGGAATAAGGAACCGGACCGGTCAAACAAAAGAACCGACTAAGAAGAATAGCCGGTCAAGCTACTAAACCGACCAAGAACACTTGGAACATGACCGCACAAAGAAAGGATTGGCCAAAGCCTAAAACCGGAAACATTAGACAGCCGATCAGCCACAAGGCAGAAGAATAACCGGAAGCCATCCGGTTAAAGTCAAATGACCGACCATCACAAGAAGCTATTTCGGGTATCTGTTGAGAATGATACCAAAGGAACAGACTGAATACTTCCACATCCATGCAAGTCTGAGAAAAGACTGTAGACTGCAGAAAACAGTACTACCGGATCCTTCCACTTCGGGATAAGACAGAAAGGAAATCTTCCAAGTACAGACAACTGTCCAACAAACAGTGCCTACATCAAGTAAAAGACAAACCCGGCAGGCTTGTCTTACACACCGGAAGAACAGACTGCAAAGTCTACAGAGTTGACCGCCAGGTCTGAAAAGATGACCGCCAGGTCTGAATCACTGAACCTCTGCTCAGCCAATCAGATTCAAGGAAGTGAAATATGACCGTTGGCATATTTCACCTATAAAAGGAGCAGCTGAAGAGGAGTAAATGTGGACACAAGATAAGATAAATTAAGTGTGTTTATCTCTCTACAAGATTGAGAGCTTAAGTATGATTACAATTTCGGTGTAAATTGTACGGGTGTTATCGAGCAGGAAATAAGTCTCGATCGGATTGTATTTGTATTCCTTAGTGAATATCCTTCTCGCGGTTTCGAGAGGAAGGGGTGACGTAGGAGTTTTATCTCCGAACATCCATAAAATCTGTCTTGTCATTTACTTTCTGCTGGCTTCATTACCTAACCGACTAACTTAACCATACCGCTCAGAACCGAATCTACATTAACCACACCAAGTATCCAGATTGCCGAAACCGACCCACCATTCTTCAAATCTCCATCATCCGAAACCGATTCCGCCTATCACACAAGCATACCGCTTCAACCTGAAAGCAAACCTCTTCCGCGCTTGAACCTAGTTCAAGGGTTTGTGACAGGTTGTGTAGTATTGAAACCCCGGTGTTAATCTCTAACAGGATTAACCACCACCCTACGAGTGAGAACCGCTAACCGGTCCAACCCCCGGTCCACCAGCGACGACCTAGATCCTAACAATTGGTATCAGAGCAGTTAGTTTCAATACTCAAGCAAGCATGTATCAAGATAGGCCTCCAATGCTAGAAGGTGATGACTTTGCCAACTGGAAGGCACGTATGCACCTACACTTAATCACCTTGGATGATGAGATGGATCTTATTCTGGCCGAAGGACCGATAATCATTAACAAGGACAGAAAGGAATGGACAGCTGAAGATAGGAGAAGAAATAACCTGGACAACCATGCTAGAAACCGGATCTCCAACAGTGTGGACAGAAACATGTACTGCAAGATCAGAGATTGCAAAACCGCAAAGGAAACATGGGAAACGGTTATACAGATTCACGAGGGAAATAAAAGAACCAAGGAAAACAAGTGGGGATGCAGAAAACCGAGGAGAGATGACCGGAAACCGGAAAACCAAAATAACCGAAATAACTATCAACAAACCGGTAAAGGAAGTGAAGTTCAGAAAGCACTGATAGCCGACGATGAAGGAAGTCTATGGGCTCACAGTGACAGTGATGATGAACTCACGTGCCTCATGGCAAATGAGGAGCAGAAAAATGGGAACCAGATTTTCTATTGTCTATGAATGTAGGTAAATCAAGACAAAGGCTTGGAAAAGACAACATTCATTCGGACAGCCGGCTGCTGACAGACACATCACATGAAGGGAACAAGCATGAAGTGGCTAACATCCTCACAAAGCCACTTCTCGAGTCTAAGTTTTCTTCCCTTAGAAATATTTTAGAATTATTAGATTAAACCGGCCAAACAAACATAAGATTTTTAAACCGGCCTACTTCTTACTTCTTGCATGGTTTTGAATATTTATTCTAAATAATCAAAAAGGGAGAAATTGTTAGATAAAAGATAAAGACTCTTCCAAAACCTTTCTCAAAATTTTCTCCCAAAAAAAAAAAAAAAAAAAAAAAAAAAAAAAATTCAAAAAATTCTCTAAGTCTTTTTAAAAAAAACCGGACAAACAAAAACAACCGGCCTACGGTTGCAAACTTACATGATTTTGATAATTTTAAATAAAATAATCAAAAAGGGAGAAATTGTTAGAAAATAAACCGTTAAGTCATATCAAGTATATTAATTGGTTTAAATATAACAAGAAGGTGTTGTAGCGTAGTGGTAAACACCCATGCCTGTCACACATGTGACCAGGGATCAAATCTCATCGACAGCAAATTATATTTAAAGTTTTGCTATTTCAGGGAAGCTGAGCAAAATCCGAAATTTACCTATAGGCAAGATCGGTTCGACAATGTATACCGGCTCAGTCAACCGGAGTTCGGTCAACCGGTTCGGTCAAGAAGTTCAAAATCCGGACAGGTTCAAGTTCAGGACCGATTGAGTTGTAAATCGAAAGAACGGTCAAGAAATCTAACCGATTGAATATCAAACCGGCCAGAAGAAGTTATGAAAAACCTGAAGTCATCCGGAACCGGCTAAAGAAATCTAACCGGTCAAGCTACCAAACCGATAAAGAGTATTCGGAACGTGACCGCACAAAGGAAGGATCGGCCAAAGCCTAAAACCGGAAACATTAGACAGCCGATCAGCCACAAGGCAGAAGAATAACCGGAAGCCATCCGGTTAAAGTCAAATGACCGACCAGCACAAGAAGCTACTTCAGGAATAAGGAACCGGACCGGTCAAACAAAAGAACCGACTAAGAAGAATAGCCGGTCAAGCTACTAAACCGACCAAGAACACTTGGAACATGACCGCACAAAGAAAGGATTGGCCAAAGCCTAAAACCGGAAACATTAGACAGCCGATCAGCCACAAGGCAGAAGAATAACCGGAAGGCATCCGGTTAAAGTCAAATGACCGACCATCACAAGAAGCTATTTCGGGTATCTGTTGAGAACGATACCAAAGGAACAGACTGAATACTTCCATATCCATGAAAGTCTGAGGAAAGACTGTAGGCTACAGAAGACAGTACTACCGGATCCTTCCACTTCGGGATAAGACAGAAAGGAAATCTTCCAAGTACAGACAACTGTCCAACAAACAGTGCCTACATCAAGTAAAAGACAAACCCGGCAGGCTTGTCTTACACACCGGAAGAACAGACTGCAAAGTCTACAGAGTTGACCGCCAGGTCTGAAAAGATGACCGCCAGGTCTGAATCACTGAACCTCTGCTCAGCCAATCAGATTCAAGGAAGTGAAATATGACCGTTGGCATATTTCACCTATAAAAGGAGCAGCTGAAGAGGAGTAAATGTGGACACAAGATAAGATAAATTAAGTGTGTTTATCTCTCTACAAGATTGAGAGCTTAAGTATGATTACAATTTCGGTGTAAATTGTACGGGTGTTATCGAGCAGGAAATAAGTCTCGATCGGATTGTATTTGTATTCCTTAGTGAATATCCTTCTCGCGGTTTCGAGAGGAAGGGGTGACGTAGGAGTTTTATCTCCGAACATCCATAAAATCTGTCTTGTCATTTACTTTCTGCTGGCTTCATTACCTAACCGACTAACTTAACCATACCGCTCAGAACCGAATCTACATTAACCACACCAAGTATCCAGATTGCCGAAACCGACCCACCATCCTTCAAATCTCCATCATCCGAAACCGATTCCGCCTATCACACAAGCATACCGCTTCAACCTGAAAGCAAACCTCTTCCGCGCTTGAACCTAGTTCAAGGGTTTGTGACAGGTTGTGTAGTATTGAAACCCCGGTGTTAATCTCTAACAGGATTAACCACCACCCTACGAGTGAGAACCGCTAACCGGTCCAACCCCCGGTCCACCAGCGGCGACCTAGATCCTAACACTAACCTTCTATGTTCCTTCATTTTTTCTCTGTTTTCTTGCTGCACTTTCTTCAAAATTTATATCAGTAATTGGTTATTTACCTTTGCTGCATTCATACTTTTCATTAATAATTTCTTCAGCAATCTTATTAATTTCTTTTTCAGCTACCTCCCTTACTCCTTCTATCACAAATTCTCTGACTTCCTTATTCTTATTGCTTTTCTTTCTTCCCATTTTGATGAATAGCAGAACACATCAACAAAATAGAGCAATAACAGAATATGGTATACTAGAAACCCTAACTATTATAAAACAAGGTAAACTATAAACTCTAACCTTCCAACCAAGCTTTACAGACGAATGATTGACCTAGTTATTATAGTCGATACCATGTCGTTCGTGCCGATTGTGCCGATCATGATGATTGTGCCGAAAAATGGGACAACAAATTTTTTATAGGATGTTTTGTATACTTTAATCGTCGTCATCCGACATTAACGAATGCATCTAGTTCATCTAACATAGACGAATGCATCTAAGCGATCTAGCATTGATGAATGCAACCGAGCCATCTCTAGAATTAAGGAATGCATTTGGGCTAACTAACATTGACAAATGCAAATAGGCCATCTCTAGTATTGAGTAATGAATCTGAGCCATCTTGCATTGACTAATGTATTTGGGCCACTTCCAACATCGACCAATACATATGGAACACCTCTAACATTGACTAATGCATCTAAGCCACCTCTAGAATTGACAAATGCACATGGGCTACCTCTAGAATTGACTAATGTATTCGTGTCACCTCTACCATTAACTAATACATCTAGGCCACCTCTAGGATTGACTAAAATATTTGGGCCACCTCTAACATTGTCAAATGCATTTGGGTCACCTCTAGTATTGACTAATTCATTCGGGTTACCTCTAGCAATGACTAATACATATGGGCCACCTTTGGCATTGACTAATGCATATGAGCCACCTTCGGCATTGATGAATGCAACTAGGTCACCCGGCATTGGTGAATGCATCTAGGTCATCCGACATTGGCGAGTGCATCTGGGCCATCTGACATCAACGAGTGCATCTGGGTCATACGACATTGACAAGTGCACCTAGACCATTTAGCAATCAATGAGTGTACTTAGGTCATCCGTCATCGACAGGTGCATCTGGGTCATCCGACAACGACGAGTTCATATAGGCCATTCGACACCGACGAATGCATCTGGGTCATCCAATATTGACGAATGCATTTGTTATGTTGTCTTAGGACAATTCTGGATCACAACGAGAGGAGATAGAATATATGAGTATTGATTAATAAATTTGGGGCACTCGGGAGAATTTAAGTCAAGGTGGAGATGTGTTGAGATGTCTTGAATTGATAATACAATGTAAAATAATATTGAACAAAAAAATATATTTTTAGTGTATAATCTTGATTTAAGGAAATAAGATTAACACAAAAGAAATTAAATATTTTGTTATAGTAATATATAATTAGGAAAATATTGTTACAATATTTTGGAGATTATTATCTAGATATTAGTATTGACCTAGTTAAAGCATATTGAAAGGTGTAGTCGATCATTTTAGAAAACTAAAATCTTTGCCTTGAGAGCATCGTTTTCAGTCTCAGTTTTGTAACTGTTAGTGTTTCAGGGGACCGAATGTTATATAAACTCATGTCATAACCCTAGTCTGTCATGATTTAATTTCTATTATGTTCTTTTATCAAGGTTATCTCTTCTGCTAACAAAGTTTTATCTTGACAAACCATGTTAAAATCCATGTCTTTTATTGTTTACGTCGTCTCTCCCATTTTCGTTACAACAATAATATCTAACAAAATCATATTTATGCTTTTTTTTATAACGTGGGAAATTCATTGTTTTGAATTTATTTTGGACAAACATATTTTTATTTTTTTTAATTCATACTAATGAAACTAACTACAAAATTTAAATTCCATTAGACTCGACATACTCGAGTTGAATATTCTTTTCTTTTGATGTAGAAATCTAATCCACAAAAATAAGGTCTATGACTATAAATGGAAGTTAATAGGTCATTGAGCAAATGAAGAAAAACCTTAGAACTTCATGCGCTAATAGACTTGCCATTTCTTATAATGACATTAGTTTGACGTAAAAGTTAGACACAAACACGATTGTCGTATCTAGTTGGACACAAACACGATTGTCGTATCTAGTTGGACACAAACACGATTGTCGTATCTATAGAGAGTTTTCAATAACGAGTGAATTCGAACATTAAAGTATCAGGCATAAAATTATTAGTTTTATGATGAATTATTATATTGCATATCTCAAAAGCTAACTCATAACAAAATATTTAATAACTTTTATTAAATATTTTTTGTTCGAAATTTCATTATAGTTATTGCTCGCGTTTATTGCGTGACTCTAAAATAATCTGAAAAATAGTTTTGTCCTTAAAAAGGAATTCATTACATTTGATTGAAAACTAGATAAAACAGAGAATTATAATTATTGGATAAAAATATTATTAGGTGAAACAACAAAGATCAAATGCAGTCTATCTAGATAGCTAGCAACATGCTTGCTTAAGAGTTTCATTATTATCAATTAAAGCCTCAAAGTAAGATCCAACATTTGTGAATGGGAATTATCATTCTCAATAGCAACAATTTTCCCAGGTTGCTGGAGGCTCAATGTCAGTTCAAGCCCAGGAGAACCATGGTCCATAGAGATGTTTGGAATGAGTAAAGATGAATAATAACTAACTGGTGGGGGTCTCCTTCGGAGTGCATAGGTCCTCCTCGACATTTTGTCACAGCCGAGCTTCTCTTTCCTGTGAGCATTCTGGTGACCTGCCAATGCATAAGAAGAGTTGAATGATCGAGGGCAATACTTACACATGTTTCTGGATGGCATCGGCTGAGGATAAGAAGCAACCATTTTTCCTTCTGGTGCCATTTCTTCTAGAGAGAAGTGCTGAGATGGTCTTGAGAATTATGAAGAAGATAGCATGCCATCCATATTATTTATACACACATTTCCTTTAAAGAAAGACCCACATTTAATGATTTCCTGGAAAAAAAGATTCATCTTTTTTTTTGTCTTCATAACCAAATATTTTGATTGCTTATCTATTAAATTTAGACACCTCATCCCAACTCAACTGCAACTTTACTTATTTTATCTACATAGAGTTCTAGTTGGAAAGTTCTACAATTGAATTTTTAAATGAGATTAAATGAAAAAATGTCAATTATTATATATAATTAAGTTATATTATAAACATGTTAACGAGATATTTAAGAAATAAATGTGTTTTAAGACAATTTATCAAAATTTTCCTGTACTAATGGATAACTAACAATTACTACTTTTATAATTTACAAAAGTGACTTTAATACTTTATAAAAAGAGAAAAAAAAGTCAAAGAGTAGTCTGAAAAATAAAATATCCTATCAAATAAAAAAAGTAAAAAATGCATTTAAAAGTTTTTTATTTCATCTAATGATTCATCATATGTCAATCCAAATTATTCCTCAATCATTCTTATTTTAACAGATTTGTTAAGTCTAATCAATTGAGCACAATATTTGAGGTCGACTAGTATGACATTATATAGTTAGCCTTAAATAAGTTTCCAATACCATTTTAGTTTGTTTGTAATTAGGAGCATGCAATTCACTACAAACAAAATGTTTAATAATATTTGAGATGAAATTTATCGACGGAATTTTTTTTGTTGAATATTTATTTGGTTATGTTTTTTTCATCTAAATAATTTTTGTACAAATTTGTGTGTTTAATACTCTAACGGATAAGTATTTAGTTGCAAAGTTTTTGTAAAGAATTTTCCAAGATATTTTTTTTCTGACGGTATTTTCAATTATATATTTTCGACATTTATTCAATCTAATGTTGTTTAATCAGGAAAAATATTGGCGACGAGGTTTGTGGCGCTATGTGGGATGAAAATTTTGACGATGTTTTAGGCATAATTATTTGTTTCTAATTATTTCGACATTAATTCATATTATTTATGGAAATATCCGTTACAAATTTTATTTTTTAAAAATATTTTATAATTTTATTTTTTTACTTAATTATTTTTATATTATATTTAAATAAATTATATTAAAACTAATATAAAACAAAATAACATAATCTTTCATCCATTATCACAAAATACATTCATAATATACTCAAAACAAAATAACATCACAAATAATCTATTATTAAAAAATAAATTCAAACTAAAACTTTAAACACAAAGTCCTTGAAACTAAAACATATTTTATATATCAAATAATATTCTTGAAATTAATAATAATAGTAGCAACAAGTATATTAATGTGACTCAACAAAACTTCGATCTTTAAGCATATATCAATGACGAAAGAAGAAAGCTCGAATTTGTTATAATTTAAATCAAATCCAACATTAATAATAAAGACTTTTATATTATCGACTTTTAATTAAAATTATAATCTTACATTATCATTGTCATTGTCATATATTCCAACTCTTAAATGTTGCAATATTTTGTCATTTATTAAACCTAAATCAATGATCCGAAATTGTACGTACGAGTATGCCTTGTACATAAAGAAATCAGTAAATGATATAATGGTAGTCGCTCTCTATGTCGACGACCTCATATTCACTAGAAGCAACACATAACTAATTAAGGAGTTCAAAGAGGTAATGAAAAAGAAGTTCGAGATGAAATATTTTCCTTGCCTAGAAGTGAAGCAGTCGGAGGAAGGAATTTTTATATCCTAAGAGAGGTACACACTTGAAATTTTAAAGAAGTTTAAAATGGAGGACTGCAACCCGGTTTCTACTCTAATGGAATCGGAAACTAAATTCTCAAAGTTTGATGGAGGAGAACGAGCTGATGTTGGGAGATATCGAAGCTTAATCGAAATTCTAAGGTATCTTGCAAGCAAGAGACCCGACCTAATGCTGAGTGTTGGGATGGTAAGAAGATTCATGGAGGATCCAAGCTATACAGAATGGAAGGCCTTGAAGAGAATTTTGAGATATGTTAGGAACCCTTTCACTTGGTATTTTCTATTCAAAATCAGATAACTACCAATTAGTGGGTTACTCTATAGTGATTGGTGTGGTGATGTTGATGACCGAAAAAGTACTCCAGGTTATGTATTCCTACTCGGGAATATATATTTTTCTTGGATGACAAAGAAGAAGCATATTGTAACTTTATCGACTTGCGGCGTAGAGTATGTGTCAACCTCTTGTAGCATGTGCCATGTAGTCTGTCTTTCAAATTATTAAGACATTTGAGAGTGATTTATGATAAAGGGACTATGATCCGAGTTGATAACAAGTCGGTGAACGAATTGGTAAAGAACTCAGTTAATCACGGAAGGAACAAGCACATTGATGTTCATTTCATTTCATCCGAGAACAAGTCAGAGAAGGAAAGGTTGAGCTAGGGCATGTTGAAAGTTGAGTTTAAGTCGTATTCACCAAGCCACTACCGACTACACTGTTGGAGAGTTGTAAAAGGCCGATTGAAATGAGAGATGAGAATAGTATTTAAGTTTAAGGGGGAAATTTGTTGAATAAACTTAAATTAATAAGTTTTTTTTGATTTTTGATGTTTAATATTACTAGAGTAATAATAATGATTTATGGGTGAGTGAGATAACCAAGAGATTTTGGTGAGAGACTTATTCAATATGCACAATAATTTATTTTTGTCATTTGAAGAGTCAATCATGAAGAGTATATATGCTTTCTTATACAGACTTGTAAGAATTCATTTAAGATGAATAAAAAGAAGAAATATTTTTCCCTCTTGTTACCAATAATTAAGACAATTAGATATCTTAAGTAAAAACTTATCCCAATATTGTTGTTATGCATTTTCACAAACCGCAATTGGTTGCTGATTCAAATCCAAATTTGCATTAGTATTAAATGATACTTTAAGAGTATTTGATATTGATAGTACGAAGTTGGTTTCAATTTAACTTTATTCTTCTGTTTGGAAACACGGATACACAAGTAAGTTTGCACTCTCTTTTGTCGTTTTGTCGCTTACTCTCTTCACTCATTTTCTGTGTGAGAGTTATTATTAGAACCTTTCATCTATTTTTTTATAAGTTGAAGTTTTCTAATTTTAAATGATGCTTGATTTAAGGTGTTTTGACAATTTGTTTAATTTAATAGTACATATTTAATAGCCCTAGCCATGATATTATGTTATACAAGGTTAACAACAACCTCAATTATTAGGGAAGAATATATATATATAGATAGATATAGATATTTAATTTTGAATGAATGAAAAAAAATAAATAGGGTAGAGAATTAAAAATTAGAAAATGAGAGAATATCTTAACCTCTATTTATTTTATCTAATCTCCCATTTTCTCTCATATTTCGAATGTGGTATTATAGGCCTTCACAAACTTCCAAACTATATTGATATTATCATTCTCATTTTTCTTTATTATTTAGTGTATTTAATTATCATTATATTTAGGTTTATTTACATTAACTATAAGACTCATATCTCAAAACAATTTAAAATAAATCTGAGTTAAAATCAATATGATTAAGTTTATATATTTATTTACTTGTGTTAACACATGTATAGTATGATTTATATATAGAACTATATGTTAAGATTGATTTTGTTTGAATTGAGTTAAGTTAATTTATATATAGTTATTGTAGTTAAGTTATGATATATATATATATATATATATATATTTACCATTATAATTGACCTAAATTTGTGTGTTATATATATATTTTTTTAAAGAATGGCACCCGATAAAAAATGGATGAATCTTATTAGTGATTGAATTGGTGAAGAATATAGAAGAGGGGTTGAAAACTTTTTGGACTGAGCTTTTGAGAGAATAGGTCCAGCAAATGAAATTTGATGCCCTGCGTTAAAACATATTTAACGTAGATTCTGGATCAAGAGAATTAGTTAATATGCACTTGATTGTTTACAGAATACTTCAAAATTATAGACTTTGGTATCATCATGGAGAGAGGGAAGGTGAACCTTTAGATAATGACGAAGATGATAATGACTTTATGGAAGATATTTGAAATTCTCAATAAGGTTAATCATCTTCAAATGCACAAAATTAAAGTTCACCCTAACATGTTGAGTAAGCAAATGATGATTGCTAAAAACTTGTATAGGCTACTTAATGATTCTAGACAACATTTGTACCAAGGATCAAGTGTGTCAAAATTATCAGCATTACTGAAGTTACTTCACTTGAAGAATATTTGACAATGGACAAATAAATCATTTACAATGTAGCGAAAATTATTGAAAGAAGAAAAATTACTAAAAAATTCTACTTACTCAGATTCATATTATGAAGTTAAAAAGTTTATTCGAGACATTGGTCTTTCTTATGAAAAAATTGATGCATTTAAAAATGATTGCATGTTATTTTGGAAAGATAATAATTACTTGGACTCTTGTAAAATATGCGGCATATCTATATGGAATGATGGAACAAATACTAGAGAAGAAGATATTAAAACTAATGAAAAAATCGAAAATCAATATTGCTTTATTTTCCACTAAGGCTAAGACTGCAAATAATGTTCATGTGTTAAAAACAGCTCCTTATATGAGATAGCATTGTGATGCAAGAATTGACAATGCAGTGTTGCAGCATCCCGTTGATTCTATAGCATGTTGTAAATCATTTGACAAAGAATATACAAATTTCTCCTTAGAGTCTCGCAATGTACGACTTGGTCTTGCAAGTGGTGGATTTTAACCATTTGCAAATTCAAAAACACCATATAGTATATGGTATGTGATCTTAGTCCTTATAATTTACCATCATGGATGTGTATGAATCAATTTAATTTCATATTATCCATATTATTTCCTGACCCAAAAAGTCCTGAAGATACAATAGATATTTATCTTTAACGTGATCGATGGATTGAAATAGTGATGGCATACTATAGTGGAAACATTTGATGTATCTACTTCTAAAAAATTTACATTAAATGGATGATTAATGACTTTTTAACATATGCAAAATTTTCTGGATGGAGTACAAAAGGAAAGAACATGTCCTTGTTGTAATAAGTATACTTTGTCAATGAGATTAACTAATGATTTGAAAGAGTGTTACATGTGTCATCGACGTTATCTTCCGAATAGTCATAAATTGAAGACATATAAGGATTATTTTGATGGTAAGTTTGAAATGAGATTGCCACATAATCTATTGTCGGAGAAGATATCTTACATTAAGTTCACGACATTGAAGGCATAATCTATATATATCTAATGACGCTTAATTTGAAATGTTGGAGGTGTATATCACGCTCTCTCCAAAATGATTATCTTTATTAATTAATTATTTTTCTTTCTCTTACCATATATATATATATATATATATATATATATATATATATATATATTCACACTAATAATTATAAAATATAGATATTTTCATCAATTTTATTAATGATTTTTCATCGTTAATTATTTTATGCATGTTACTCTTATATATATATATTAATATTTTTTTATTAATTATTTTAAAAATAAACCTAATGAATTCTCGTCTAAAATGTTATATATAATTATTTTAAAAATAAACTTAATGAATTTTCGTCTAAAATATTATATATATTAATCACGCTCTCTCCAAAATGATCCACATCATTATCATATGTATTTTCTCTTTCTTAGATATATATTTCTCTCTCTTCTTTCATAGTTCTCGATTAGGTTTCTCAAATTCATAGACGTAGACTCTCTTTCATAGGTATACCTCTAATACTAAAGAAGATGTTCGAAGCTAATAATGATGTATATTCTCAACAGGAAATTGTCTTGGTGATGTAGATTATCAGAAGATATTTCTTTGAGAAGAGGGGGAGGACGTCGCCCGCCATTTAGTTTTTGTATAAAAAAAAGCAGGCATCCAAGTTTCTCGATGGCAATCGTCTCCCCTTAGCTCTTTATTTGTTATGGAGAGTTGTTGATTATACATATTCTGAAAGATCTTTATTTGTTATTAATAGTAATAAAAAATTCACTTAAACAGACAATCCTTTCTTTATTTGTTATTGAAAATGTTTCATCTATTTTTATATACCTTTTATTTTTTCTAACTGTATGAATGCATGTTTTGTTTAGTAAATCTGTTGTTATGCATTGGCAGATGAGAGAAAAGTTATCTAGAGACCACTTTTAGATGATTAACAAGAGATTGTACACTTGCTTATCTATATAACACTTGTATAATTTGTTGTTTTATTTGCAATTCTTCATGTGATATGGTATACTACCACTTTATTTTTTCTTAATTTGAAAATTTTCAAAGTTTTGAACCGAGTGTTATCTTAGGGTCAAAAATTTGCAATGAATATTTTTTTCTTGAGTTTTTGTTGACGTAATATTGTCGTTTTCATAGGGAGAACGAGACTTTCAGTTATTTCAAAGAAGATCCATATTTGTGTAATGTGGTATGAACTCTTGAGCTCTAGTCTAAATTTCTTATCATATATTTTTATTAGTTCTTGAAATATAACTTTTCTTCTCTAGTATGTTTCGTCTCTCCTTAAGTCTTACTTTGTTATTTAGAGATAAATGAAAGTAAAGTGTCACGGGCTAGGTCTGTCCACCAATGATTTGTGCGGCACTAGTTACAATCTTCGCAAGAACGAGTAACTAGTCAGCCTTACTCTAAGAAACACTCGATGCTTATTAGAATTGACACAATAATTCTAGAGAGAGAGAATAAACTATTAAAGAATAATATTATAATTTGAATACTTGGTTATGTCAAAGTAATACCTTTGATGTATTTATAGGACTCATTATGGCTACCGCATTAATGACGCACTAATTTAGGGTCTTCCTTCTAATTTCTAATTAGTGACACACTAATTTAGGGTTATTCCTCATAATTGCTAATTAGTGACGCATTAATCTAGGAAATGCCTTTTTACTATCAATTAATGATGTACTAATCTAGGCCATGCCTTTTAACTATCAATTAATTACACTAATCTAGCACTTGACTTCCAACTAGAATATTCCTTGGGTTAGGCCTACTAAAACGATTGGTCTCCCCTTGGGCTAGAAATATTGAAGCACCGTGACATTCTCCCCCACTCATTCTGGTGATGTCCTCGTTGTATCCTTCTTGTAGGTCTAAATGGTGTCTCCAAATGCGACAGAAGTTTTGAGCGATATGCTAGCTTTCCAACTTGTTTCTTCCCTAAGAAAGGACCTTTGTATTGCCTCACAAGCCCCTTGTGAACTTTGGAAAATCATCTCCCTTTATAGAAGAGAAGTTTTACTATCACTTGGTTTCCTCCGAACTCCAAGTGTATTCTCTTCTTGTCCTCCTATTTCTTCATTCTTTTGGCGACCTTGGCTATTTCACACTTCTCTTTCTTGAAAAGGAACTCCTCCGGTTGCCTCTTCAATTCCTCCAATTTAGGAGGTTTAATGCGATAAAAAATCATTGCCGATGGTTTAGTACATTTGACTAACTCTTCTCTATGATCCACCTCTCTCTTATGGTAGAGTTTCTTTGATAATTTATTGGGCATAACATCCTGACCTTTCTCTAGGATAATTGTAACTTCAAGAGGTATCTTCTCTTTGGACACAACTTTCTCATCTTCTTCCAATGTGACAAAAGATGAGGGGTGGGTCTTCTTCTCACCTTTTGAGAGTTTCATGGCAGATAGGTGCCTAGTTTCTCATTTTCTCTATCTTGTTAAAGGTATTGTGCAAGTATTTTCTTTCTCTATAATGTACATCGTATTGGAATAAGAGAGTAGGAAGACATTTACCTTGTCTAGGAACTCTATGCCGAGAAATATTTTATAGTCGTCCATGTAAATAATGGAGAAATCTAGAAGGCCAGTCCACTCCCCCAAGCTGATCTTTATATTACGAGCAACACCATAAGTTGCATTTGGTGCCAAGTTGACTGTTTTAAGCCACCCTTTCTCCTTAGTGTACCTGATCCACCTCCTTTACCTCTAAAAAGTTGTTGTTGACTCTTTTATCCAACAAAGATTTAACCATGTAGTTTCTTACTTTTGTTTCCACGAATAGTCGCCATTTCTTCGCAGAATTTGGCTCCTCAAAATTTGTTGTAACTACACTAAGTAGGTCTAACGACCCCAATTGAGCTTCATCGTGAAGGTGTTCTTGCTCCTCCATCAATGCTGATAGTTTGTTCTTCATAGGACACTCTCTTGCTTTGTGCGACCCTTCATAAAAGAAACACTTTATCCAGGGGTCTCTTTCCACGTTTCTCGTCCCGATCTTCTATACCATTGGGTTTAGTAAACTTAACTGGGTCTTCATTGTTGTAGATATGGTCTCCACCATTTTCCCCCTTGTCATTCCTCTCATAGGTCAACAAGAGATTCAACCACAGAAATAACGGTGTTTAGATTTGGGATACCATGCCGTTCCAACTTCAGCTTTGCCCACATTTGTAGACCATTAGTGAATGAGAACAAGGCTTCGTCGTCTTTGTAGTTAGGGATCTCAAGGAGAGTAACGATGAACTCCTTGACATACTCCTTGATACTCCCCTTGTGTGAGAGCCACCGCAACTTGGCCCTTGCTTCTCGAATAGCATTTTCGGGATAGAACTATCTCTTGAGTTCCTCTTTGAATTAAACCCAAGTATTGATAGAACATAAACCTCTTTCTATGTCACTACTTCTTCTCCTCCACCATAATATTGCGGTGTCTTCTAGGTATGTCGTGGCAGTATCTATCTTTCTCGCCTCTTTCACTAAGCCGAGTGCGTTGAAGTACTAATCTAGACCACATAAGAAGTTGTCGATCTCTTTTGTGTTCCTATCACCTAAATACGCTTTAGGTCTTGGAACGTCTATCCTTGTCGGATTAAGGACCCCTATAGGAACACGTCCGTATTCTTGCGCAACTGCCTTCTTGAGTAATGCCATATCCTCTTTAGTAGCTTGTAACTTAGAAGTCATTACCTTGAGTTTCTCGGTCAAGGTACTGATCTCACCAAGGAGGGTCTGCTCCACGATTTGAGTTTGCTCTTGACAATTGGACAACCCCTCGTTCAAGGAACCTTGAATCCCTTCTCGGAGCTCGTCTCTTTCTTTCTCGAGCTTGACGATGCGTTTCTCTAAGTCCCCGAAGTTATCTTGTCCATAAGCCACGTTGAGTTCTACTTTCTCCAACCTAACGACAATGTCAACGATAACATTTCTTGATCTCCCCCTTTCTTTGGTATTTTTGGAACCTCCCATTTAAACCTGGTTCGGGTTCGTAAGATCATCTCCGATCTTTTGGGGAAGTTTCTCCACTCCATCCACGTTGTTAGTCGTTGCACTTTTCTTTAATCTCTTCATCATTCTGCTCTATTACCAACTGTCACAGACTAGGTCTTTCCACCAACGATCCGTCCAACACTAGTTACGATCTTCGCAAAAACGAGTAACTTGTCATCCTTACTCGAAGCAACACTCGATTCTTATTAGAATTGACACAAAAAATCTATAGAGAGAGAATAAACTCTTAAAGAATAATATTATTATTTGAATACTTGGTGATTTACAAAGTAATACCGTTGATGTATTTATAGAACTCATTAAGGCTACCGCATTAATGACGCACTAATTTAGGGCCTTCCTTCTAATTGCTAATTAGTGGCGCACTAATTTAGGGTATTCCTCCTAACTGCTAATTTGTGACGCACTAATCTAGGACATACATTTTTACTGTCAATTAATGATGCACTAATTTAGGCCATGCCTTTTAACTACCGATTAATTACACTAATCTAGCACATGCCTTCCAACTAGAATATTCCTTAGATTGGACCTACTAAGACGATTGGGCTTTCCCTTGGGCTAGGAATATTAAAGCACCGTGACAAAAGTTAATTGGATACTATATATATATATATATATAATAATTCCCAATTTGTTTGGTTGATTTTAAGTACTTTTAGTCATCACTTTAATAGGTTGATTTTTTAATATTTTAATTTATGTTTTGATGGAGATGATGGGTTGATTTGATTCAACATTAAACAATTTTGATTTTTTTATTAGGTTTTGACAATAATGGTGTTATCATGGTTATGAAAAGTTATTTTAATGATAATCGTGCTATCATTCCTAGAGGTGTGAGCAGTGAAATTTTGATCATTTTATCATAAAATTCGTTTGTAAAAAGATTTTTTGATTTTTCTATTGCATTAATTCCTAATTTTGTTTGGTTTGTTTCAGGTACTTTCAGCCATTGTAAGCCATTATACTTCTAGATGCAAGCTATTGTACTTCTGAATGTTTGTTTACTTAAAATACTTTAATTTTGAGATAATCGTGTTTAACTCTAGATTTGTATCTTCGTATGTATACACTAACTTGGAATAATACCTATTTTTAATGAAATAATAATGTGTTTTATGAATTTAATTTTATTGTGCAACTTCTATTTTGATGTTATACTTTTATTTTTGATACTCCTATTTTTATAAGAAAAACATTAGTAAAAATAAACTCAATAAATATAACCTACCATCCATATATATTAATATTTTTTTATCAAATATTTTATCTAAATAATTTGATTATTTATAAAAAATAATTCGAATAAAGTAAACCCTTCTCATCTAAAAAATCATCTATAATTATTGAGATTTGCATTAAATATTAATATTAATTATGAAAACTATTTAAGAGATTTAAATTGTAAAAAAATATACTTACATTAAATATGTTCACTAACAGATAATAAATATTATTATAACCTTCCATCCATAAAATAAATCATTAAGTTTCATTCTAATTTATAACTAATTAATAGAAATAAAATTAACGGATAATAAATATTATTATAACTTTCAATTCATATATATTAATAATTTATCCTAATAATTAACATCAAATAACACAAATCCCTTCAGTTATATTTCAACCCTAACTTATAACTAATTAATGCAAATATTTTGGAAATTGGATTATAAGGATTCGACACCAACAAAAAAATGAGTTTCATTTTACAAAATTTTAGAAAATTTTTAGGTGGTACAAGTAAATTCATAAATAATGTATACTTTATTATTATTATTATTAACTGTTAGGATCGGGATGGCCGATAGGGGACCGGGGTTCGGCTAATCGGTAATCGCTTACAACACAACACACAACACAAATTGGAACTAGTCTGGTTAAAGACTAGAACTACTTCTTAACACTACACAGATTGTCACAAACTCCTAAACCGGGTTCAGGAGCGGAAATGTCTGTTTCAATTTGAAGCAACGTATACGATAAGGTTTGGAAAGTATTTAGAAGGACTCAGTTTAAGGAGAGAACCGATTCGGTTGATGGAGTTATGAATTAGTTCGGTTGAGATATTTAGATGTTTCGGTTCGGTTGATGGTAGTAAGCCGGAAAAATAAAGAGGAAGAACACAAGACCCATATTTTATGGATGTTCGGAGCAAACTCTCATACGGTCACCCCTTATTCTCAAACAGTGAGAAGGATATTCACTAAGGCATATTCAACCACACAATACGATCGAGTCTTATTTACTGCTCGTCGTTCACTTTACAATACTCACACAATATTTGTAATACACTTTTACAGATTTGTAAATACACAGAATGTAAGACAATTTCGGGAATTTCAATCACTATTCAAGGTCGCGCGTAAGATTTCTTTTTCACTGTTGCTCTATAGTTTTGAAGACGCTTCAACTTCCTTTTATAGTGAAAGGATGACAACGGTCATCTTTTCTCTCTCCAGGAGATTGGTCGCTGGAAACCGTGCCGATTCAGAGAGATTGCGTGCACGCCTTGCCATTTTGGACATTTGGAAGACATGCATTAGGCCGACCGCCTGAATCTGATGTTGCTTGCAAACTTAGATAAATAGTCATTATTGCTTTCGTTGCATGCTTCTGATCTAGATCTTTCTTCTTGCATGTTTCCAAGATACATCATATTACGTCATCTTCACAAATTCATCATTTGACATAGTTTTCCGTTTAGCTTTATGATCCTCGATATTTTGAGTTAGCCGGATAATGACGCTTTTGCTTTCAGCCGATCCGGTTAGAGGGGCTCAACCGGCCTTTCTTGATCATAACCGGATTTTTGAAGTGAGAGCTCCAACCGGTCTGATGCGGCTTGGGCTGTACCTGCACATGGAAGTTGAAGCTGATTAAGTTCTTTGGTCGGGTTAAAATTAACTTACTTAATTTTTCTAACAATTTTTCCTTTTTTGATCATTTAGAATAAATATTCAAAACTTGTGTTGTATGGCCGGCTTAAAAATTAACTTGTTTAATTTTTCTAACAATTTCTCCCTTTTTGATTATTTAGAAAAAATATTCAAAATTTGCAAGTGTATGACTGGTTTTTGAAAATTAACTTGTTTAATTTTTCTAACAGTTTCTCCCTTTTTGATACTTTTTTAAAATAAAAAGTTTCAAAATTAGTTGTTTTGAAAAAGCGATTGACCAGCATTTGTGAATTCTAAGAGATTTGAGTTTTCAAAAAGAAACTTGAATTTAGAAAACGCAGTAAATGTAAGTAGTAAGTTGCGGTAATAAGTTCATAAGTAAAACACATATAGAAACTTAAGGGTCGGATGATCCTCCCTTATCTTGCTCGCTATCTTTTTCCAGTTGTTCCTCCAGCCGCTTCTGTTGTTGTTCGAGCCACTTCCTTTCTTCCTCTTGCCTCTAGTCTATGTCTTTGAAACATTGGGATACAATAGATTCTCGTCTACCCAAAACATTGTATGACATTCGGAAATTGCGACTTGGATATCTATGGATGAAGTTGAGAATATGATCATCTTCATTTTCCTGAATCGGCCTCTTACCAACACGAATGGAGGAAAATGATTCTGATTGTGCCTTGCGCTTCCGGTTCAGAGGGATTTATTCTTCTTCTTTCAGCTCGTCTATTGGTGGGAATTGACTAACGATCCGGGTCAGAACCGTTTGAATATTTGTTTCCGTGATCAAAGTTAACACCCCAGTCACTTGATCCTTCTTCTTCTTCTTAGCATTTTCCCTGGTTGCACTCATTGTATGGGGAGGCCGTTTCTTTGCATTTGTGTCATTCTGAGCCGTGTCAAGAATGAATTGCTGTTGAATAACATTGGCCGCTCTGGCATTGGCTCTTTCATTTTCAAATTCTTTTTCGGCTTCGTTATCAGCCAATTCGGACGCTAGCTGACGATCTCTTGCTTCCAACTCAATCAACCGTTTTTTCTGTCAAGCTCGGCTTCATGGAATTTTCTAGCCGCTTCAACATTTGATCGAATTTGCGCTTCGGTTGCCATGGCTTTTACCTCAGCTAGTTCTCCAACTTGATCAATGAGGAGTTGCAACATCTGAAGCATCTGAGAGGTTGTGTTGTCGACTTTCTCAATCCGGTTTTCCAACCTTGTTATCCACCTTTTCAATTTAGTTATCCGAAGAGGAGTCCCTTGTCTCAAATATAGCTTTCCATTCGGACATTGCTCCGTCTACCGTAGCCCTGATGAGATCTTTTATTACTTCCGAAACCGGAACAACCGAGTGAGGAGAGTGGACCGACAAAGATATTTCTGGTTGTTCCCGATTAATCGGGTTGGCATTTTCGGAGTTGATGATGGTATTACTTACAGAGGGGGAAGGAGTATGACCGTCCTCTTTGTTTGACGGACTCTGCTCAACATGTTCCAGCTAAGAATGTGGGTGTCTAGAATATTGACCAGTCTCAAATCTGCACATTTCTTACGACGGTGGAAACATATTCTGCTGCCGGTTTGCCTCCAACATTGTTTTTTCCATTTTAGCTATTTCTTCCTTGATTGACGTAATAATTCCCGGAATGGAGTCTCGGACCTCCAGTTCCTCCTCACTTAACTCCATATCTTTGAATGCCTCCATTAATTCCTTTAATGCCCATACTTTGGCATTTCTTTCAACAAGCTGACACCGGCTCATAACGAGAGGAATGTTGTTGGTTTTCGCTAACTGGAAAACCGTTCTTTCTAGATCAACTATCTTCATCCATTCTTCATTGTGAGAGGTTGTCGGAAGCATTTGTTCGAAGGAAGTTTCACTTCTGAGTGTCCACCACTCATAAAAGACGTTGGAGATTTCAAGAGCTCGATCCCCCATAATTCCCAAAATTCTTCTTACATGTTCCTTCGTTCGTTCTTCAATTGTTTGATCGGCTGACATTTCTTGTTCCGGTGGAGTTTCGGAAATAATTGAATCCTCAGGATCGGACATTTGAAAGTGTCGTCCCCAACCGGACTAGTGGAACTGTTCTTTGTATTACTTCCTCCTTGCACTGGAGGACTCTCGGCCAAAACTTCTTCTTTAGTAACGGATTCGGACCTTCCGGTGAAGCATTTTGGATATCTAGCTCCACATGAGCCGAATTTGGATTAGTTTGGAGATTTTCGTCCCCAACCGGACCGGATGTACCTCTTTCTGCATTATTTTCCCTTTGCAGTAGAGGGATTTCAGTTTCTTTTTCTCTTTCAGTATTGGCTGTTTCTTTGGCCGGATCGATATTTCCTTGATATTTGCACCAACCTGACCGATTTCCCCATGATTACTTGTCACCTCGTCTTCAGGAGAACGATTGACATTTTGTAACACATCAACTATGACTTCTGAAGTCCGTGGCCGGACATTCTCTATTGAATCCCTAACATTTCTAGCAGGAGAAACCCTATTTTCAGGATTAGGGAGAGAGTGAACACTAACCTCTTCAGCCGGATTTCTCTTAGAGTGAGATCGAGTGACTCGACTTCCCGAGGATTTGCCTTTCCGTGAGGAAGGAATCAGTCTGTCTCCCTCTGTTTCTCTGATCGGGGATGAATGGACCTGAATTAGAACCACAATGTTTATAGGAACAGGGTTTATCAATGGATAGGTTGTTCGAGGAGATGCCCCGGGAGATGGAGTTTTCTCGGAGTCGTGAGACTTGCTGGCCGCTTTCTTCGCAGCCGGCTTCTTGGTTTTCTTAGTTGAGATTTGATTCTCCCCTTCTTCTCTTTTTCTGCGGTTTTCTTGGCCTTACCCTTCGGTTCGGCTTCTTTAGGACCCTTGTCCTCAGATACAACTGGTCCAACTTCCGTAGAATTCTTGGCCCTCAGGGCTCTTTCCTTGGCCGGGTTTTCAATCTGGGTCCTTACATTATTAGCATTCATAATCTTGGATTTAAATAGGGGTGTAACTTCACCGATTTGGATCTGTAGGAATTAAAGGAGTTTCCCGATTGGCATAGCATAGGCTAGAACCCGATCTTTTGTTCCAGCAACCACGTCGCATTGTTGATCGAATAGTACGCTGCCCCAATCGATTTTGTCACCTCGGACTATCCCAACTATCATTTCAAACTTCAACCGGGTTAAATTATCGAAATTACCTCCTTTGCCCAGGAGGGATTTTGATACGATATCTAAGAGCCATCTGAATTCCGGTTTGAATTTGCTCTTCTTTCCGGTTTTCTCTACTAGGTTAACTGGGTTCAAAGATAGTACATGCCGAACCGCCTTAGAGTCTTCTCCAGAAAGCCTTATTTTGAAGTCACGGCCATCAGAGGGCAGTTGAAGAGCTTTAACAAAGATTTCCTCCGTGAGTTCTAACTCTACGCCACAAACAGTCGACCTAATTTTCCTCTTCTGCAAACTTGCATTTTCAAAGAACTCAGCAACTTCATCCTTATGAACGATGAACTGGCCACCCAGAAAATACTCCAAACCAGCATCTTTAAGTTGTCCAATCAATGTTTTGAACTCAATGGTCCCGTTGTCTTTAATGTCCTTGAAGTCGATCTGTAAGATGTGAGTAAAGAGCGCATTATCACGTCCCATGGTGGATCGAAAAAGAAGATTAAGATGATCTTGATAGATAATATGCATAGATACTTTGTAAAAGTTTTTAGAGAGAGAGAGAGAGCGTGAATGAAGAATGATTCAACTTCTGGTTTATATAGGGAGAGGTTACTTGACGGTTAAGAAGCCGAACCCTCACGTCGTTCCGAGTTTTGG
This sequence comes from Impatiens glandulifera, assembly GCF_907164915.1. NCBI lineage: Eukaryota > Viridiplantae > Streptophyta > Magnoliopsida > Ericales > Balsaminaceae > Impatiens > Impatiens glandulifera. Next base: position 20,386,788 of record NC_061866.1, on the reverse strand, counting down.
CGCCAAAATTTTCCCTCCAAAAGTTACTGCGATAACTTTTTGGCGGTAAGTAAGGGTGGTAATTTTGAGCGGTAAACTAGGGGCGGTAAACTATTGGCGGTTTGATTTTTGAAGTTTAGCCGAATTTTAAGCTGAAATGTGACGTTAAACCGGAATTTTATGTTAAGCCGGAAAATGATGGTAAGCCGGAATTTTATGTTAAGCCGGAAAATGATGGTAAGCCGGAATAGTTAGAAAGAGTAAAAGATTTTGAATTAAGCCGATAATAATGATAAATGAAATGGTCACCCGGTCGTACAACAAAATGACGGTGATGACCGGAAATGAATTGGTACAATAAAAAAAAATTATCGGCGGCGAAGGTTCATTTCGTCCATCTTTAATGCCCAATCCTCCACGGTGTAGCCGGTCCGGCTTTTGATTCTTGCAATCCAGTTTTCTAGCATGGAACTAGTCAACGTGTTTTCCGGTCCTACCGGGATTCCTGGTCCGAGATTTGGAATGACGGAACGAATGAACCGGATGATTTGAGGAGCAAAGCCGATTCTTCTCCTACGAGCCGTGATATGCCCCTTCAGGCTGTTGAAGATGAGGGTGGCCCAATTTATGGACGAGTAGTTTGTGATTGCGATAATGATATCACTCACTTGCCAAGTGTAATTTTGATTCGTCATTTGTCCCAGAATTGACCGCTGGATCAAGTCCTGGAGGATTTGGAAATGTGGGGCTAGGTCATCTTTCAGACCGTAGCATCCAACCTTGTGTCTGTTGCCGGAGAAGATGTGTGCATAACGCTCATTGGCTTCAACCGGAGGAGTTGGGAAATCAGAAAACCCTTCGGTTGGAAGGTTGAAAAGATCTGCGAATGACTCTTTAATGAGCCGGTAGAACTCGCAGTCAATGTAGGTGGTGATGCTGCCATCATCCCTTACCTGTGCATTGTTGAAAAATTCGTGCACCTCCTCTTCGAGGATGGTGTCCGAACCTTCAAGGAATTTTTGTAGACTGGAATGGATCCAAGGGTCGACCAGAACTCTACTGAGTCTGTTATCGAGAACGGATTCGAAATCAACAATGATGGAGTTTCAGATTTCAGCATTCATTTTGAGAGGCAAGGGGAGAACTGTGATATGAAGGTTCAAAATAGAGAGAGAGATACTTTCAAAGTGAGATTTGTTTGAAAGGGAGTGATGTCTTTATATAGTGCAGGTGATTAGAAGGCATTTAATGAGAATATTTGAAAAATCTGACTGTTTATGTATTGTCAATAAATATTTGATGCCTTTTCAAGAGAATAACCTTTTAGGAATTGTACGATAAGGCTAACTGGCCTATCCGAACTAGACACGCCTTTTGGTTAATGAATATGTCTGTTCCCCATGAGGATTTGAAATTAATCGTTTTAGGATATTTTTCAGACTGTACGGTTTTTATATCCTAAAACTGAGCCGAAAGAGGAAAGAGATTTTTGTCATTAAAGGGAAAGTGTACCGAACCGGTAGTACAACAAAATTACCGGTCCGGTAATGAAAAAGAAAAAGGAGAAGCGAGAGAAGTTCATTAGTCGACTAAGAATCAAGGGAAAATTAATAGTGTGATGGCCCGACTATTGGAGTCTTCTTGGCCTTCGCCTTGTCCCATCCGTCGATCATCTCCTGAATCCGCTCCTTTGTCAACAACTGGTTCGGGTGGAGAATGATACCCGAGCCATGATAGTTGTTGAAATAGTTGAATAAACCTCTTAGTTGTGGAGTGTAACCGATTTTGCCGGTTAGAATTAACTCCTTCAGGTTGTCGAAGATGATCCTCGACCAATTCACCCTAGTTCCTTCGGTGATTGCCATCATCATCTCGAAGATGCGTTGGGTGTAGGTTTGGGACTTGTCCATGGCCATGATTGATTTGCTTAAAATCTCACTAAGAACCTGATATTTATTAGCGATAAGACTCTTGGGTCCCTAGGTGTTAACCGGGGTCATAGAGCCGGAGAAGTGGTGTGTCATCTCTTCGATGAACACCGGGGAGTAGATCAAGTCGGAGACACCTTCGGTTGGTAGCTCGCAAAAATTTGCGAAATCTGTCGAACTGAAAATGAATGATTTTCCATAGTTTTGAGCAAAGATGACTTCTGGATGTATCACCCTTCCTATGTCGAAAAACTCATTAACTAGAGAGTAGTTAATGGCATATCGGTTCTCCAAGAACCTTCTCAGACCAGTGCTCTCAAGAGCCCTGAAGATGTATCGGACTTCGTTGTCCTTCGAGTTAGCCACCGATTCGAAATCGGCTAGAAGAACCTTTTTGGAGAGAGAGCAAGACATTTTTAGAGAGTTTTTGCTTAGAGTGTTTTCTTGTGATGAATAGTGTTTTGAATAGTGTTTTGAAGTTGGAATAGATTAACTACTTATATAGCCAGCCGATGGTAAGCATGCTTAGAGATGTCATTTCGTAATTATTATGAAGTTAACTTGTGTAAGTGTATAATGTGTGTTTCCAATGAAATAGTAATGATGGAAAAAAGATTTTCATCATGGTTTTAAAAATATGGAAGGGATGTTAGTCTTCTTCTTTCAGTGATGGACACGTGTCGTCACTTTGAGGTATAAACTGTTTTAATTTTTCATAGGCATAATCATCAAAGCATGCATGAAAACAGCGGTCAGCTGTCCCAAGTTAGCTGGAAAGATTCAGTTACCGAAATCATGATGCATTTTATCGGTTAGTTTTCCATGACTAGTTTTATCGAGATAACTTATTCCGGTGTGAAGAAGTGTCGAACCAAGCCGACATTTGTTCAGCTTTGGAATAAACTATCTGTTTTACCAAGTCATTTGAACCGCCCAATATATTTACATGTGATTTGGTAGTGTGAATTTGTCAAGCTTAACTGGAGACATCTTTCCGGTTAACATCCCTAAGTGTTTAATTTCATATTCAGGTATGGCTTGAGAAACGAAAGCTTCTTCCTAAGCTCATGCCCCGGTTTTTCAAAGAGTATAGAGTATGAGAACATGTAGTAGCATTTAAGGTATAAGTTGTTTACTATTAGTAAGACCCAATATATTTATGAAATAAGAAAACTTAGCTTCCTGTAGAGGCTTGGGTAAGATGTCAGCCACTTGCTGTTCGGTTGAGACATACTCCATCCTGATGTGTTTTTGCTGAACATGTTCCCGGATGAAGTGATGTCTGATATCAATATGTTTCGTTCTTGAGTGCAACACTGGATTGTATGTAATTTCTATGGCACTGGTGTTGTCACAAAAGATTGGAGATTCTTCGGTATTAATTCCGAAATCCCTTAGTTGCTGTTGAATCTAGAGGAGTTGAGCACAGAAGCTTCCGGTTGCTAGATACTCTGCCTTTGCGGTTGAAGTGGAAACTGAGTTTTGCTTTTTGCTGTACCAAGAGACGAGCCGATCTCCTAGAAATTGGCATGTTCCGCTCGTGCTCTTTCGGTCAATTTTGCAGCCTGCATAGTCTGCATCAGAGTAACTTATTAGATTGAAACTTGAATCTTTTGGATACCATAGTCCCACGTCTTGAGTTCCTTTTAGATATTTCAGAATCATTTTGGCCGCGGTGGGTTGGATTGGAATCTTCCGCATACTCCGACCGCGAACAGAATGTCTGGTCGACTGACCGTTAGGTAGAGGAGTGAGCCAATAATCCCTCGGTATGGCGTTATATTTACCGCTTGACCGTCCTGTCTTTATCCAGTTTTACTGATGAGCTCATTGGAGTAGCTACTTCGGTACAAGTGTCCATTCCAAATTTCTTAAGTAGTTCGGCTGTGTATTTGGGTTGGCTGATGAATGCACTGGTGTTAATTTGCCGAACCTGCAGACCTAGGAAGAAACTCAATTCCCCCATCATACTCATCTCAAATCTGTGAAACATTAATTTTGAGAATTTGTTACATAATTTAGGATCGGTTGAACCGAAAATGATATCATCCACATATATTTGAACAAGTAGAATGTGTTCTTTTTTCTCAAATTTGAAGAGTGTTTTGTCAACCGAACCTATTGTAAATTTGTGATCAAACAGAAATTTGGTTAAGGTATCATACATGGGCTTTATCAAGCCGATATACATGTTTTATTAGTTCAGGATTCTTAAAACCGGGAGGTAGATCAACATATACCTCTTCACTTAGATTACCGTTTAGAAAAGCGCTTTTAACATCCATTTGAAAAACTTTAAAATTTTTGAAAGCCGCAAATGCCAAAAATTTTCTAATAGCTTCAAGTCTATCCACAGGAGCAAATGATTCTTTAAAATCAATGCCTTCTTCCTGTTTGTATCATTGAGCCACTAGCCGGGCTTTTTCCTCGTAACCAAACCGTCTTTATTGAGTTTATTTCTGAACACCCATCTTGTTCCTATGACCGATTTATGTTTCGGTCTTGGAACTAGATGCCAGACTTTATTTCTCTCAAACTGGTTTAACTCTTCTTGAATTGCTAAAATCCAATCGGGATCTAGCAACGCTTCATCCGCCTTTTTCGGCTCAATTTGTGATATAAAATCCAATCTGAGTTTTCATACTCTTCCAAATTTTGTTGCCTAGTTCGGACAGGTGAAGAGATGTTACCTATTACAAGTTCAAGAGGATGATTTCTATTCCTTCTGAGGTTAATTCTGGCAGTGTCTTCCAAGCGTCCGGTTAGCTGATCAAGGTTAGACGGATCGGTTGGTTGAGCCAAGTCAGACCGACCGATTTTCTCAGTGGGCACTAAGCTTGATCAGGCTGAATTTCAGTATTAACCGCTTGATCATTGACAAACCGTCTATAAACCAGAACCTCATCTTCATCATCAGAGTAGATATTGAGATTTTCCATTCTGTTATGAAGATCGAAGGGTACTGCAGTATTACGTTCAACCGATTCATCAAAAACAACATGTGAAGTTTCTTCAACCGTTAATGTTCTAGTATTGTAAACTCTATATGCTTTACATATGGTTGAATAACCCAACATTATTCCTTCATCGGATTTAGCATTAAAAGCGGTCAAATAACTTTTGCCGTTGATGTGAACATAACATTTACAGCCAAAGATCCTAAGCCAAAGATCCTAAGATACTGGATGTTAGGAACTTTGTCATGGTATATTTCAAAAGGTGTTTTAGTAAAACGTTTGGTAATTAAAGACTGGTTTTGAGTGTAACATGCAGTGTTGATAGCTTCAGCCCAAAACTTTTGAGCATTACCCGAATCGGCTATCATGGACCTTGTGGCTTCCTTGAGAGTTCGGTTTCTTCTCTCGGCCATACCGTTTTGTTGAGGTTTTCTGGCACTAGACAACTCGTGCCTAATACTAGAATTGTCGAGAAAAGTAGTTAATGTACTGTTGGTGAATTTGGTTCCTCTATCACTTCTAATTCGGTTAATTCAGATAGATTTCTCATTTTGTATCCTTAAAAATAACTTGATCAGGTTCGGTGTAGCTTGATTTTTAGACGCTAGAAATGTTACCTAAGTAAATCTAGAGTAATCATCAACAACTACCAAGGTATAATGCATGCCTCCTAGGCTTGTGACCTTAACCGGTCCAAATAGATCCATATGCAATAATTCTAAGCATCGTTCGGATTGAAAATTTCCTTTGCTTTTGAAAGATGATTTTATTTGTTTTCCCATTTGGCATGCAACACATACTTTATCTTTGAAAAAAAGTGATATTTGGAAAACCATGAACCAGTTCCTTAGAGCATATAAAGTTTAAAGTTTTGAAGTTTAAATGGTTTATCCGTTTGTGCCAAAGTCAGTTCGTATCATTCCTAGCTATCATGCAACCCGGGTTTTCAATCTTAGTTTTCCAATCTACCTTGTAAATGTTTCCTGTTCTATTTCCGGTTAGTAGAGTGTGACCTTGATGGTTTTTAACTAAGCATGCATGTTTTTGAAATTCAACCGTGTATCCTATGTCACACATTTGACTGATGCTTAATAGGTTGAAATGTAAGTTTTTCACTAAGAGCACGTTGTTTATAGACAGATTGCCATGGACAATCTTACCCTTGCCCACAACTCTACCATTTGAGTTGTCACCAAAAGTTATCATTGCTCCGGTTTCATAGATGATATCGGCTAGTAGTCCGCTGTTTCCGGTGATGTGTCTTGAACATCCACTATCCAAGTGCCATTCCGAGTTTTCTAACCGCTTGCTCCTCCTAACTTTAAAAAATAAATATTTACACCTTTCTAGTACCCACATTCAGTTGGGTCCGTGATTGATTATTCCCTTTGGGATCCAAACTTTAATAAGTCGGACAACTTTCCTAGTGATGGTTTTAATCGATTTTCTATTAGTTCTATTAGTTCTATATGAATGTGTGTCAGTTTGTCTATTTACTAACCGATTGACTTTCCTTCTCTCAAGATGAAGTCATTTCTCCGATTCGGTTGGACCTACATATTTTATTTCTTTTTCGGTTTTAAATCATGTTTTGCCTCATTGTCTGCTGAAGAGTTCTTGATTAATCTTACAAAGGGAAGATTGTCTTTTGTGAGTTTCATCCCGCTTGGAGAGGTCTAGTTGGAATATCTTTCGTTTTTGTATCCGAGACCAAATTTGCATTTGGGATGTCTTTTATATTTGCACATTTGATTCACTGTTTCACGAGATCTTTCCCAAACAGCCGTGATATATTTTGTTATTTCATCTTCTTCAGTTACCGGTTGAACTGTCTCCTTGAGCTTCTCATTCTTTAAGGATAGTTCAACCGGTTCATATACTGTGGTTTCGCATGGCTCACCAGCGGTGCCGCTTGACTCTCCAGTTTCATGGTTTGACCGAGTCGGTATATAAACAGACAAGTTTCTGAACTCAGCGACCATGTCGTTGAGTGCAGTAACTAGATCTTCTTTAGTAAATTCTTCAAGTGAGAAATCAAATACCTCTTCTTCATGTTCCATGAAGCATGTAACTCTTTCTTCGTCGTTTTCGGTGTCGGAGTTAGCCCAGTCACTTCCACCGTCAAATGCTTTGAGTGCCTTTTGGATCTCATTCTCTTCACTAGTTTCGGTTCGCTGTCGGTCATTCCTTTGATATTCGTTTCTCGGGTTGTCATTTCTTTGATAGTCATTTCTTTGGTTTTCATTTCTGTGGTAGTTGCTCACCGGTTTTCGGTCGTCTCGTCTTGGCCTTCTGCATTCTGACTTGTAATGACCAAAACCGTCACAGTTAAAACATCTTACATTGGATTTGTCGGCATAATTATAGTTGAAGTTGTTGTTCGATGGTTGATTCTTCTTCATGAATCTTCCGAATTTCTATGCTAGCATGGCCATCACGTCTTCACTAATCTGGTCAACGCTTTTGACGGGAACCAGAGCGGATGATACAGGAACCGCTGGCTCCACCGATATCAGTAGAGCTTTAGTTGTGGTTGATGTTGCTGATTCGTCTTCGATCCGAGATTTCATCTCGAATTCATACGCTTTCAGGTCCTCAAATACATCGTGCAGCTTCATCTGCCCGAGGTTGCTTGATTCCCTCATCACCATGGTTTTTATGTCCCATGCACTTGGTAGAGATCTCAAAGCTTTCACAATGATCTCCCGGTTTTCATATCTCTTTCTAAGTGTATATAGTTCATTGACCACACTGGTGAACCGGTCACTAAATTCCTTCATGTTTTCTCCCGGTTTCATCTTGATGTTCTCATACTTTTGAGTTGCCACCAAGAGTTTGTTTTCCTTAGTTCTTTCATTTCCTTCATGAACATGAATGATAGTTTCCCAGGCTTCCTTTGCATTTTCACAATCTTTGATTTTGTTGAACGTGTTATCGTCTATGTCTTTGAAGATGTGTCTTATGCAACAAATGTCCAGGTTATTTCTTCTTCTATCATCAGCCGTCCATGTTCCACTCTCCCTTTCAATCTTTATCGGTCCATTCTTTAGAATGGTTTTCATCTCATCATCAAGTGTTATCAGATGTAGATACATCTGAGCCTTTCAGCTGCTGAATGTTTCGTTGTTTAGCATCAGTGGCTTATCGGTGTGGGTCATGCTTCCCATCTTCTTTCGGTTGCTTGAATGTTAAGATTCCTACTATGATACTACTTGTTAGGATCGGGATGGCCGATAGGGGACCGGGGTCCGGCTAATCGGTAATCGCTTACAACACAACACACAACACAAATTGGAACTAATCCGGTTAAAGACTAGAACCGCTTCTTAACACTACACAGATTGTCACAGACTCCTGAACCGGGTTCAAGGGCAGAAATGTCTGTTTCAATCTGAAGCAACGTATACGATAAGGTTTGGAAGGTGTTTAGAAGGACTTGGTTTAAGGAGAGAACCGGTTCGGTTGAGGGAGTTATGAATTAGTTTGATTCAGATATTTAGGTATTTCGGTTCGGTTGATGGTAGTAAGCCGGAAAAATAAAGAGGAAGAACACAAAATACAATTTTTTATGGATGTTCGGAGCAAACTCTCCTACTTCACCCCTTCTTCTCAAACAGTGAGAAGGATATTCACTAAGGAATATTCAACAACACAATACGATCAAGTCTTATTTACTACTCGTCGTTCACTTTACAATACTCACACAGTATTTGTAATACACTTTTACAGATTTGTAAATACACAGAATGCAAGACAATTTCGGGAATTTCAATCACTATTCAAGGTCGCGCGTAAGATTTCTTTTTCACTGTTGCTCTATAGTTTTGAAGACGCTTCGACTTCCTTTTATAGTGAAAGGATGACAACGGTCATCTTTTCTCTCTCCAGGAGATTGGTCGCTGGAAACCGTGCCGATTCAGAGAGATTGCGTGCACGCCTTTCCATTTTGGACATTTGGAAGACATGCATTAGGCCGACCGCCTAAATCTGATGTTGCTTGCAAACTTAGATAAATAGTCATTATTGCTTTCGTTGCATGCTTCTGATCTAGATCTTTCTTCTTGCATGTTTCCAAGATACATCATATTACGTCATCTTCACAAATTCATCATTTGACATAGTTTTCCGTTTAGCTTTATGATCCTCGATATTTTGAGTTAGCCGGATAATGACGTTTTTGCTTTCAGCCGATCCGGTTAGAGGGGCTCAACCGGCCTTTCTTGATCATAACCGGATTTTTGAAGCGAGAGCTCCAACTAGTCTGATGCGGCTTGGGCTGTACCTACATATGGAAGTTGAGACTGATTAAGTTCTTTGACCGGGTTAAAATTAACTTACTTAATTTTTCTAACATTAACTTTATTATTATTATTTTTTGTCATATTTTAACTTTAATGTTATATTATTCGTTGTTCAATATATACTTTATTTTGGTATTTATATATGTATTTTTCTCTTCATTTGATAATAAACTTATTTATTTTTTTTGTCACTGTTCTATGTTTTGGTGATTTGAAATTGAAATAATAAGATATTTATTGATAATGTTACCAAACTCTAGCCTTTTGATATTATACTTTTCATTCTCTACTATTTTTTTATCTATTCCATTTAAAATAAAATTATCTATAAGAATATAAAAAGAAAAATTTTGAACAACAATTTTATTGTTTGAATGTGTAGAACCACTAAATCCTTAGCAGATGATGATTTCAATTGTATTTATTGATCTCTGTAATTTAATTTGGATATGTTTTGATTGAATCGACACTATGAATAAGAGTTTTGTTTGATATTTATAGTCTCAAATTGGTAGGACTTTTAAATGATATTTGTAGTCATAAATTTTAAGAAATTGGAACTTCTAATTCCTTGTGTTGTGACTAATTACGATCCTTACAACCTTAAAAAAATGTAATAAAAAATATTGTCCAATTATCGATATTCATTCGACTTATTATTTCATCTTATATATTTTTTTTATGTTTACAACTTAGACTAAC